>NC_060178.1:51740269-51750269 GCF_021184085.1 Oncorhynchus gorbuscha
GGAACAGAGAATACACACACACGCATGTACACTGCATGACAAAAAGTATGTGGACACCTGCTCGTCGAACATCTCATTCTAAAATCATGGGCATTAATATGGTCCCCCCTCTGCTGCTATAACAGCCTCCACTCTTCTGGGAAGGCTTTCCACCAGATGTTGGAACATTGCTGCTATAACAGCCTCCACTATTCTGGGAAGGCTTTCCACCAGATGTTGGAACATTGCTGCTATAACAGCCTCCACTCTTCTGGGAAGGCTTTCTACTAGATGTTGGGATATTGCTGTGGGGACTTGCTTCCATTCAGCCACAAGAGCATTAGTGAAGTTGGGCACTGATGAGGGGACGATTAGGCCTGGCTCGCATTCGGCGTTCCAACAGGCCCAGACCATTATTCCTCCTCCACCAAACTTTACAGTTGGCACTATGTATTGGCACCCGCCAAACCCAGATTCGTCCGTCGAACTGCCAGATGGTGAAGCGTGATTCATTCCACTGCTCCAGATTTCAATGGCGGCCAGCTTTACACCCCTCCAGCCGACGCTTGGCATTGTGACATGGAAACCCATTTCATGAAGCTCCCGACAAACAGTTCTTGTGCTGACGTTGCTTTCAGAGGCAGTTTGGAACTCGGTAGTGAGTGTTGCAACGCTTAGACATTTCCACTTCACAATAACAGCACTTACAGTTGACCAGGGAAGCTCTAGCAGGGCAGAAACATGATGAACTGACTTTACATTTTTACATTTAAGTCATTTAGCAGACGCTCTTATCCAGAGCGACTTACAATTTGGTGCATTCACCTTGTCGGAAAGGTGGCGTCCTATGAAAGCGCCATGTTGAAAAGGCACTGAGCTCTTCAGTAAGGCCATGTGGGTGGCACAGGGTCGTTCTGCTGCCACTAATTACTGGAGGGTAACAGCTCAGTGGTCTAAATCTGGAAACACACCGACCATACAGCCTGAGGCCTAACCAGCCAGCACACTGTCCTTCTGACCCTATGTGACACCCACATTGACACACTGTCCTTCTGACCCTATGTGACACCCACGTTGACACACTGTCCTTCTGACCCTGTGACACCCACATTGACACACTGTCCTTCTGACCCTATGTGACACCCACATTGACACACTGTCCTTATGACCCTATGTGACACCCACATTGACACACTGTCCTTATGTGACACCCACGTTGACACACTGTCCTTCTGACCCTATGTGACACCCACATTGACACACTGTCCTTCTGACCCTATGTGACACCCACATTGACACACTGTCCTTCTGACCCTATGTGACACCCACATTGACACACTGTTCTTCTGACCCTATGTGACACCCACATTGACACACTGTCCTTCTGACCCTATGTGACACCCACATTGACACACTGTCCTTATGTGACACCCACATTGACACACTGTCCTTATGTGACACCCACATTGACACACTGTCCTTCTGACCCTATGTGACACCCACGTTGACACACTGTCCTTCTGACCCTATGTGACACCCACGTTGACACACTGTCCTTCTGACCCTATGTGACACCCACATTGACACACTGTCCTTCTGACCCTATGTGACACCCACGTTGAAAAAAACTCTCCTTATGTGACACCCACGTTGACACACTGTCCTTCTGACCCTGTGACACCCACATTGACACACTGTCCTTCTGACCCTGTGACACCCATATTGACCCACTGTCCTTCTGACCCTATGTGACACCCACATTGACCCACTGTCCTTCTGACCCTAAGTGACACCCACATTGACACACTGTCCTTATGTGACACCCACATTGACACACTGTCCTTCTGACCCTATGTGACACCCACATTGACACACTGTCCTTCTGACCCTATGTGACACCCACATTGACACACTGTCCTTCTGACCCTATGTGACACCCACATTGACACACTGTCCTTCTGACCCTATGTGACACCCACATTGACACACTGTCCTTCTGACCCTATGTGACACCCACATTGACACACTGTCCTTCTGACCCTATGTGACACCCACATTGACACACTGTCCTTATGACCCTATGTGACACCCACATTGACACACTGTCCTTATGTGACACCCACGTTGACACACTGTCCTTCTGACCCTATGTGACACCCACATTGACACACTGTCCTTCTGACCCTATGTGACACCCACATTGACACACTGTCCTTCTGACCCTATGTGACACCCACAATGACACACTGTCCTTCTGACCCTATGTGACACCCACAATGACACACTGTCCTTCTGACCCTATGTGACACCCACATTGACACACTGTCCTTATGTGACACCCACATTGACACACTGTCCTTCTGACCCTATGTGACACCCACATTGACACACTGTCCTTCTGTCCCTATGTGACACCCACATTGACACACTGTCCTTCTGACCCTATGTGACACCCACGTTGACACACTGTCCTTCTGACCCTAAGTGACACCCACATTGACACACTGTCCTTATGTGACACCCACATTGACACACTGTCCTTCTGACCCTATGTGACACCCACATTGACACACTGTCCTTCTGACCCTATGTGACACCCACATTGACACACTGTCCTTCTGACCCTATGTGACACCCACGTTGACACACTGTCCTTCTGACCCTGTGACACCCACATTGACACACTGTCCTTCTGACCCTATGTGACACCCACATTGACACACTGTCCTTCTGACCCTAAGTGACACCCACATTGACACACTGTCCTTATGTGACACCCACATTGACACACTGTCCTTCTGACCCTATGTGACACCCACATTGACACACTGTCCTTCTGACCCTATGTGACACCCACATTGACACACTGTCCTTATGTGACACCCACATTGACACACTGTCCTTATGTGACACCCACATTGACACACTGTCCTTATGTGACACCCACATTGACACACTGTCCTTATGTGACACCCACGTTGACACACTCTCCTTATGTGACACCCACGTTGACACACTCTCCTTATGTGACACCCACGTTGACACACTGTCCTTCTGACCCTGTGACACCCACATTGACACACTGTCCTTCTGACCCTGTGACACCCATATTGACACACTGTCCTTCTGACCCTATGTGACACCCACATTGACACACTGTCCTTCTGACCCTATGTGACACCCACATTGACACACTGTCCTTCTGACCCTATGTGACACCCACATTGACCCACTGTCCTTCTGACCCTATGTGACACCCACATTGACCCACTGTCCTTCTGACCCTAAGTGACACCCACATTGACACACTGTCCTTATGTGACACCCACATTGACACACTGTCCTTCTGACCCTATGTGACACCCACATTGACACACTGTCCTTCTGACCCTATGTGACACCCACATTGACACACTGTCCTTCTGACCCTATGTGACACCCACATTGACACACTGTCCTTCTGACCCTATGTGACACCCACATTGACACACTGTCCTTCTGACCCTATGTGACACCCACATTGACACACTGTCCTTATGACCCTATGTGACACCCACATTGACACACTGTCCTTATGTGACACCCACGTTGACACACTGTCCTTCTGACCCTATGTGACACCCACATTGACACACTGTCCTTCTGACCCTATGTGACACCCACATTGACACACTGTCCTTCTGACCCTATGTGACACCCACAATGACACACTGTCCTTCTGACCCTATGTGACACCCACATTGACACACTGTCCTTATGTGACACCCACATTGACACACTGTCCTTCTGACCCTATGTGACACCCACATTGACACACTGTCCTTCTGTCCCTATGTGACACCCACATTGACACACTGTCCTTCTGACCCTATGTGACACCCACGTTGACACACTGTCCTTCTGACCCTAAGTGACACCCACATTGACACACTGTCCTTATGTGACACCCACATTGACACACTGTCCTTCTGACCCTATGTGACACCCACATTGACACACTGTCCTTCTGACCCTATGTGACACCCACATTGACACACTGTCCTTCTGACCCTATGTGACACCCACGTTGACACACTGTCCTTCTGACCCTATGTGACACCCACATTGACACACTGTCCTTCTGACCCTATGTGACACCCACATTGACACACTGTCCTTCTGACCCTAAGTGACACCCACATTGACACACTGTCCTTATGTGACACCCACATTGACACACTGTCCTTCTGACCCTATGTGACACCCACATTGACACACTGTCCTTATGTGACACCCACATTGACACACTGTCCTTATGTGACACCCACATTGACACACTGTCCTTATGTGACACCCACATTGACACACTGTCCTTATGTGACACCCACATTGACACACTGTCCTTATGTGACACCCACATTGACACACTGTCCTTATGTGACACCCACATTGACACACTGTCCTTCTGACCCTATGTGACACCCACATTGACACACTGTTCTTCTGTCCCTATGTGACACCCACGTTGACACACTGTCCTTCTGACCCTGTGACACCCACATTGACACACTGTCCTTCTGACCCTATGTGACACCCACATTGACACACTGTCCTTCTGACCCTATGTGACACCCACAATGACACACTGTCCTTCTGACCCTATGTGACACCCACAATGACACACTGTCCTTCTGACCCTATGTGACACCCACATTGACACACTGTCCTTATGTGACACCCACATTGACACACTGTCCTTCTGACCCTATGTGACACCCACATTGACACACTGTCCTTCTGTCCCTATGTGACACCCACATTGACACACTGTCCTTCTGACCCTATGTGACACCCACGTTGACACACTGTCCTTCTGACCCTAAGTGACACCCACATTGACACACTGTCCTTATGTGACACCCACATTGACACACTGTCCTTCTGACCCTATGTGACACCCACATTGACACACTGTCCTTCTGACCCTATGTGACACCCACATTGACACACTGTCCTTCTGACCCTATGTGACACCCACGTTGACACACTGTCCTTCTGACCCTGTGACACCCACATTGACACACTGTCCTTCTGACCCTATGTGACACCCACATTGACACACTGTCCTTCTGACCCTAAGTGACACCCACATTGACACACTGTCCTTATGTGACACCCACATTGACACACTGTCCTTCTGACCCTATGTGACACCCACATTGACACACTGTCCTTCTGACCCTATGTGACACCCACATTGACACACTGTCCTTATGTGACACCCACATTGACACACTGTCCTTATGTGACACCCACATTGACACACTGTCCTTATGTGACACCCACATTGACACACTGTCCTTATGTGACACCCACGTTGACACACTCTCCTTATGTGACACCCACGTTGACACACTGTCCTTCTGACACCCACATTGACACACTGTCCTTCTGACCCTGTGACACCCATATTGACACACTGTCCTTCTGACCCTATGTGACACCCACATTGACACACTGTCCTTCTGACCCTATGTGACACCCACATTGACACACTGTCCTTCTGACCCTATGTGACACCCACATTGACCCACTGTCCTTCTGACCCTATGTGACACCCACATTGACCCACTGTCCTTCTGACCCTAAGTGACACCCACATTGACACACTGTCCTTATGTGACACCCACATTGACACACTGTCCTTCTGACCCTATGTGACACCCACATTGACACACTGTCCTTCTGACCCTATGTGACACCCACATTGACACACTGTCCTTCTGACCCTATGTGACACCCACATTGACACACTGTCCTTCTGACCCTATGTGACACCCACATTGACACACTGTCCTTCTGACCCTATGTGACACCCACATTGACACACTGTCCTTATGACCCTATGTGACACCCACATTGACACACTGTCCTTATGTGACACCCACGTTGACACACTGTCCTTCTGACCCTATGTGACACCCACATTGACACACTGTCCTTCTGACCCTATGTGACACCCACATTGACACACTGTCCTTCTGACCCTATGTGACACCCACAATGACACACTGTCCTTCTGACCCTATGTGACACCCACATTGACACACTGTCCTTATGTGACACCCACATTGACACACTGTCCTTCTGACCCTATGTGACACCCACATTGACACACTGTCCTTCTGTCCCTATGTGACACCCACATTGACACACTGTCCTTCTGACCCTATGTGACACCCACGTTGACACACTGTCCTTCTGACCCTAAGTGACACCCACATTGACACACTGTCCTTATGTGACACCCACATTGACACACTGTCCTTCTGACCCTATGTGACACCCACATTGACACACTGTCCTTCTGACCCTATGTGACACCCACATTGACACACTGTCCTTCTGACCCTATGTGACACCCACGTTGACACACTGTCCTTCTGACCCTATGTGACACCCACATTGACACACTGTCCTTCTGACCCTATGTGACACCCACATTGACACACTGTCCTTCTGACCCTAAGTGACACCCACATTGACACACTGTCCTTATGTGACACCCACATTGACACACTGTCCTTCTGACCCTATGTGACACCCACATTGACACACTGTCCTTATGTGACACCCACATTGACACACTGTCCTTATGTGACACCCACATTGACACACTGTCCTTATGTGACACCCACATTGACACACTGTCCTTATGTGACACCCACATTGACACACTGTCCTTATGTGACACCCACATTGACACACTGTCCTTCTGACCCTATGTGACACCCACATTGACACACTGTTCTTCTGTCCCTATGTGACACCCACGTTGACACACTGTCCTTCTGACCCTGTGACACCCACATTGACACACTGTCCTTCTGACCCTATGTGACACCCACATTGACACACTGTCCTTCTGACCCTATGTGACACCCACATTGACACACTGTCCTTCTGACCCTATGTGACACCCACATTGACACACTGTCCTTATGTGACACCCACATTGACACACTGTGTTTCTAACCCTATGTGACACCCACATTGACACTGTCTAACCATCATGTACATACGTTCTACAAGCACATAAGAGCACCCTTTGACTCAGGTAACAGTCCTAGTAGTTACCAGAGTTACCCGTCACTAAAAGGCTGAACTGATGCTCAGGACTCTCCCCTCGGGGAATGAATGAGTAGACAGACACCCACAAGACAGTAGAATGATGTACGACAGAGAAATGGTTTATCAGACCACATGGAGGAAGTACACAGTTACGAATGTGTGTGTGTTACACACACACACACACACACACACACACACACACACACACACACACACACACACACACACACACACACACACACACACACACACACACACACACACACACACAGAGAGAGAGTTAGACAGTTGTCACAGTGGTACAGGAAAAATGCCCCAGATTGAAAAAGACAGAGTGCAGACAACCACAGACAGAGTAGGTAGATAGGTAGGTATACAGACAGAGAGAGAGACAGACAGACAGAAAAAGAGACAGACAGACAGAGACGGACAGACAGTAAGACAAACACAGACAGACAGAGAAACACAGACAGACAGGGGGTCGACAGCTATGAAATAGACACACAAAACGCTGAGGACCTAAGAAGATAGAGAGATACAGAGCTAGATCCTGAAGGTGAAGGACGGAGAGGAAGAGGAGGATTAAAGAGATGACATCAATGGAGATGAAGAGAGAGGAGAAGAGGACGATGAAGAGGATGGAGATGGGAAGGAGGAGGCGGTGGTAGCAGAAGTAGTAATCGGCTGCAGGAAGAGTAGCCAGGGCCTTGTGTGTGTGTGTGTGTGTGTGTCTGTGTGTGTGTGTGTGTGTGTGTGTGTGTGTGTGTCCGTCCGACTGTGTTGATGAATGTGATGTGATTAATGAGATGTGTGTGAGAGAGCGAGAAAGAGAGAGAGATAAAGAGAGAGAGAGCAGCAGGCACAGGGAGAGCAGCTAACCAGTTGTAGGTAGTTTGACTCCTCCCCTACCCTCCACTGGCCTCGCCTTCTCCCTCCCAGGGCGACGCCCACGCATCAGTCTGGCTCGCCTTTCCACCCGGCTCGCCAGCAGACCGCTGATGTGCCGAGCCACTGCAACAACACACACACACACACACACACACACACACACACACAAAACCACAGCAACCGTCACTCACAACACACACCCCGACACCTGGACCACAAACACTACCCTCACACATACAGCAAAACACGTAGATTTACCATGGTAACGACCACACAGACTCCACTAACAAACACCATAGTCGAACTGCAAAACTACACACACACAACAGGCCACAAACCATTAAGACATGTCACATCAAGAAGACAACAAACATGCAAAAAGACACATGATAAAACATGCAGGCTCATGTTGTCAGGACCCGGTTACGAACCCGGGTCTCCAGAGTGAGAAACAGTCACTTAACCAACTGAGCCACGAATAGTCGGCAGAACCCAGAAGATGAGGCAGACACAGCAGTACTTGAGACGGTGTATTTAATGAAGTAAAAAAGTGAAGTCCTTCAGGAAAACATGTAACTCCACAACCTCAAAAGGAATTCCACAAGAACAAAGGTAATCCTCCAAGACAAAAAAGGTAAATCCACAAGGTGGAAGGTAAAGCACAAAAAGCCTCAAAAGATACTCAAAAAAACAAAAACAAACAAACAAGAACAAAAAACAGAATTCCACAAGAGAGTCCACCGGGATCAACAAGAGTTCTCAGAGTACTAGGGCTGGGTGCTAACATACAAACACAGAGCAAAGAACAGAGGAAAACAAAGGGTTTAAATACAATCAGGGGAAACGAGGCACAGGTGCAAATAATAATGGGGATCAAGGGAAAACAAAAGGTCAAAAGGCACAATGGGGGCATCTAGTGACCAAAAACCGGAACAACCCTGGCCAAATCCTGACACATGTGTACAATGTGTACATCATGAAGAACCACACACATTCAGTAAGAAAACAGACAGACAGACAGACAGACAGACAGACAGACAGACAGACAGACAGACAGACAGACAGACAGACAGACAGACAGTGGGAGGAGAGGGAGCCTGACAGACAGACAGACAGACAGACAGACAGACAGACAGACAGACAGACAGACAGACAGACAGACAGACAGACAGACAGACAGACAGACAGACAGACAGACAGTGGGAGGAGAGGGAGCCTGAGACAGACAGACAGACAGACAGACAGACAGACAGACAGACAGACAGACAGACAGACAGACAGACAGACAGACAGACAGACAGACAGACAGTGGGAGGAGAGGGAGCCTGAGAGACAGACAGACAGACAGACAGACAGACAGACAGACAGACAGACAGTGGGAGGAGCCTGAGAGACAGACAGACAGACAGACAGACAGACAGACAGACAGACAGACAGACAGACAGACAGACAGACAGACAGACAGACAGACAGACAGACAGACAGACAGACAGTGGGAGGAGCCTGAGACAGACAGACAGACAGACAGACAGACAGACAGACAGACAGACAGACAGACAGACAGACAGACAGACAGACAGTGGGAGGAGCCTGAGAGACCTAAAGAAAAGAAAAGCAGAATAAAAAGGTGAATGCGGAATAGAGGAATGGAGGTGAGGACTTTGAAAAGCTTTCAGAGAAGGATGAGAGGAAGAAGGATGAGAGGAAGAGGGATGAGAGGAAGAGGGATGAGAGGAAGAAGGATGAGAGGAAGAGGGATGAGAGGAAGAAGGATGAGAGGAAGAGGGATGAGAGGAAGAAGGATGAGAGGAAGAGGGATGAGAGGAAGAAGGATGAGAGGAAGAGGGATGAGAGGAAGAAGGATGAGAGGAAGAGAGATGAGAGGAAGAAGGATGAGAGGAAGAGGGATGAGAGGAAGAAGGATGAGAGGAAGAGGGTTGAAAGGCAGAGAGCGAGGAAGGAGAGAAAGGGGGAAAAGAGTAAGAGAAGAGCGAGAATAAACTGCAAATAGTTCAGTAACTGG